>NW_022045730.1:337500-347087 GCF_003285905.1 Drosophila hydei | reverse complement strand
TAAAGCATTGCTCCGCAAGCACTTTGCTCTACCTTACTCGTGGTAGGTGCTCCTTCTTCTGCGCTCGACGCCACGCAGTTCCGTCATCATGGTTGCTGCAAAGGAACTAATTAGGTTCTAGGCTGTCTCAGACTCCAGCATGATATTAACCATGCTCTCTAATCTGATAGGTCGGCCTAGTTTTTCCTCGAGACTCAGCCTCTCCTCCAGGAACCGTCCGCACTCGAATGTTACGTGGTTGGCGTCTTCCACTTTCCCTCTTCCGCTCCAGGAACACTCGTCAGTGTCTTCATGGCCAAATCTCTTCAAATAGCTGCGGAAACATCCATGGCCAGAAAGAATCTGTGAAAGATAAAAGTTAGTAATACCATGCCTACGGTTGATCCACGGTTCCAATTCCGGGATGAGAGAGTGTGTCCAGCGTCCCTTCGTTGAATTGTTCTACTTTATTTGCCATCGAGCGATGCTATTGGATCTGTCCGAGCTTCCGGTTTGTGTTCTGGTACTCCGCTCTACGGCCTCCGTGACCAGGTCCTCGAGGGGAACCATTCCTGCTATGACGAGCGCCGCTTCTTCGGAGACTGTTCTAAAAGCGCAGCTGACTCGGATTGCACTCAGACGGTAGGTGGCGCAGATACCTCGGCTGTAACTGGGAGTTTTCATTGCTCTCGACCAGATTGGCGCTGCGTAGAGGATGATGGACCTTATGACGCTCGTCAAGAGAAGGCGCCGTTGTTGCTTCGGTCCCCTTGAATTTAGCATAATTTTAGACAAGGCTCTGCAGGAATCAGCAGCTTTTTTGTGCACATATTCCAAGTGCTCGCGGAAGGTCATCCTTGTATCCAGCATGACGCCAAGGTACTTTATCGCTCTCCTTGACTCGATGGTGGTGCTACCAATCTTTATATGGGCCGTTTCCACCCTCTTGCGGCTGCTGACAAGGACGGCTTCAGTTTTATGCGCAGCTAGTTCGAGTCCTGCTGCTGTTAGCCAATCTCGGATGCAACTGATACTTGCGCTGCACATATCCTCTGTATCCTTGAGCTCCTTTCCTATGGTGACGACGGCTACATCATCAGCCAAGCCGAAGGTATGCGAGCCTGCGGGTAGATCTAGACGCAGTACTCCATCATACATCGCATTCCATAGGAGAGGCCACAGTACTGACCTTGGTCAGTACACCGCTATAGCGGTGTCCAGCCTAGAGCAAAGAAGCTTTTCAAACAACTTTCCTATTGTATCTAGGAGGCAGATGGGCCTGTAGGACGATGGCTCTTCCGTCGGTTTGCCAGCCTTGGGTAGCAGAACTAGGTTCTGTCTCTTTCAGATTGCGGGGAATGTTCTCTGCAACAGGCACACATTGAACAGCTCGGCAAACGCATCTGGATGCAAGGCAAGAGCTAGCTTCAACGCTCTGTTTGGGATTCCGTCCGGGCCAGGGGCAGAGTTGGGCCTAAGGCTTACAGCAGCTGCCAGAATTTCATCTTCTGTGGCAAGTATCGGGTGTGTGCTGGGTGACTCCTCGATGTCTATATTAGAGCCAGAGCCAAGCATACAGCTCAGTCTACTTGGAAAGAGTGTTTCCACGATAACCTTTAGTTCCTCACGATCCGTAGGCTGTGACTGCTTGCCGGCGTATATTTTCTTGACTACTATTTTATACGCCTTGCCCCAGGGATCAAATTCCGCGGAGTCGCAGAGCTCCAGGAAGTGCCTACGCTTACTTGCTCGTATTGCTTTCTTAAGTTGCCTTCTTGCCGTCTGGTACTCCGACTGTCTAGTATCGTATGTAGGCCTCCCGCGGGCACGCTGATAGTTTCTTCTTGCCTGGATACAAGTGCGTCGAATTAAACATATTTCATCGTTCCGCCAGTACACAGGCGCTTGGTGCCTTCGGAACAGTTTGCGCCGCTGCATGCTTGCATTGCATGCCCTCTGCATTTGTTCCACCATTTGGGAAGCTCTTTGTTCTGCGTTGCCAGATGTGGCCAATGATTAGTATGTGTCTGTGTGTTCTCTGTGTGTGTCTGTGTGTGTGTCTGTATGGGTGTCTGTGTGTGTGTCTGTGTGTGTGTCTGTGTGTGTGTCTGTGTGTGTGTGTCTGTGTGTGTGTCTGTGTGTGAGGCTGTGTGTGCGTCTATGTGTGTGTGTGACTGTGTGTGTGTCTGTGTGTGTGTCTGTGTGTGTGTCTGTGTGTGTGTGTCTGTGTGTGTGTTTCTGTGTGTGTGTCTGTGTGTGTGTCTGTTTGTGTGTCTGTGTGTGTGTCTGGGTGTGTGTCTGTGTGTGTGTCTTTGTGTGTCTGTGTGGGTGTCTGTGTGTGTGTCTGTGTGTATGTCTGTGTGTGTGTGTCTGTGTGTGCGTCTGTGTGTGTCTGTGGTGTGTCTGTGTGTGTGTCTGTGTGTATGTCTGTGTGTGTGTCTGTGTGTGCGTCTGTGTGTGTCTGTGGTGTGTGTGTGTGTCTGGGTGTGTTTCTGTGTGTGTATGTGTCTGTGTGTGCCTGTCTGTGTGTCTTGCTGTGTGTCTGTCTGTGTGTCTGTCTGTGTGTCTGCCGGTGTGTCAGTCTGTGTGTCTGTCTGTGTGTCTTTCTGTGTGTCTGTCTGTGGGCCTTTCTGTGTGTGAGTCTGTTTATGTGTCTTTTTGTGTGTTTTTCTGCGTGTCTGTTTGTGTGTCTGGCTGTGTGTCTGTCTGTGTGTCTGTCTGTGTATCTGTCTGTGTGTCTGTCTGTGTATCTGGCTGTGTGTCTGTCTGTGTGTCTGTCTGTGTATCTGTCTGTGTGTCTGTCTGTGTATCTGGCTGTGTGTCTGTCTGTGTGTCTGTCTGTGTGTCTTTCTGTTTGTCTGTCTGTGAGTCTGTCTGTGTTTCGAACGGAATAAAACCTGCTGCTAAATGAATTGCGTTATTGCCTGTGGTTATTGTTTCGGTAAAATCTCCTCATGGTAAATGTTTCTTTTTTCTAGTTTCTAAAATAATTCTGTAAATTTCGGTCAAGTATTTATTAAGTCTTTCTACTGGAGCTTTACTAGAAGATTGCTGGAATAATCCAAAATGTCTATATATGTTATATTGTTTTCAGAAGTCAAGGAATAGATTTCTCAAAATTAGCTAAGGCCAAATTATCTTGTCAAAAGCAATCTTAATATTAAAGATTTAGTTTCTATTACGGAGTACCACAGTGTTTTGTTATGGACAACGAAAATTGGCTAATTTCGGAAACTATAACTTTCATACTTCAGGATCAGTTATATATCGAAATCTATAAAGCTCCCCCTCCTTACAAAAGTTCAGTTAACGGACAAGTGGATAGATTCCATTCCACCTTATACGAAATTATGAGATGTTTAAAAAATAACCGGAAACAGAACAATTTCAATGTTACCATAGATCCAGACAGAACAACATAGAATAAAGCAGAACAAAACAGGCAACAGACTTAGAAAATCATAACAAAGAACGTAAAAAGTTACAAGACTACAATAGCGGATAGGAAATCTTTGCCAGGTCCTAGACTGTTCTAAAAGCGCAGCTGACTCGGATTGCACTCAGACGGTAGGTGGCGCAGATACCTCGGCTGTAACTGGGAGTTTTCATTGCTCTCGACCAGATTGGCGCTGCGTAGAGGATGATGGACCTTATGACGCTCGTCAAGAGAAGGCGCCGTTGTTGCTTCGGTCCCCTTGAATTTAGCATAATTCTAGACAAGGCTCTGTAGGAATCAGCAGCTTTTTTGTGCACATATTCCAAGTGCTCGCGGAAGGTCATCCTTGTATCCAGCATGACGCCAAGGTACTTTATCGCTTTCCTTGACTCGATGGTGGTGCTACCAATCTTTATATGGGCCGTTTCCACCCTCTTGCGGCTGCTGACAAGGACGGCTTCAGTTTTATGCGCAGCTAGTTCGAGTCCTGCTGCTGTTAGCCAATCTCGGATGCAACTGATACTTGCGCTGCACATATCCTCTGTATCCTTGAGCTCCTTTCCTATGGTGACGACGGCTACATCATCAGCAAAGCCGATGGTATGCGAGCCTGCGGGTAGATCTAGACGCAGTGCTCCATCATACATCGCATTCCATAGGAGAGGCCCCTGTACTGACCCTTGGGGGACTCCGGCAGACACTAAGTGAGTTTCGTCGCCCTCACTCGTGTTATATATTATTGCTCTGCCTTCGAAGTAGCTCTTAATAATTTCTCTCAGATATTTAGGGATATTGTATTGAGCCAGCGCATCGAGTATCATGTCCCAGTTTGCCGTGTTGAACGCATTTTTAACATCCAGAGTCGCTATGATGCAGTATTGCATTGCGCCGTGCTTCCACCTGGTACCTTCGATAGCTGAAGTTGCGAGGTCCACTACTTTGCTCAAGGCGTCCGTTGTTGATCTGGCCTTTCTGAAGCCAAATTGGTTTGGAGAAAGGCCGCCGCCAGTAGCTATAGCGGTCTCCAGCCTAGAGCAAAGAAGCTTTTCAAACAACTTTTCTATTGTATCTAGGAGGCAGATGGGCCTGTAGGACGATGGCTCTTCCGTCGGTTTGCCAGCCTTGGGTAGCAGAACTAGGTTCTGTCTCTTCCAGATTGCGGGGAATGTTCTCTGCAACAGGCACACATTGAACAGCTCGGCAAACGCATCTGGATGCAAGGCAAGAGCTAGCTTCCACGCTCTGTTTGGGATTCCGTCCGGGCCAGGGGCAGAGTTGGGCTAAAGGCTTACAGCAGCTGCCAGAATTTCATCTTCTGTGGCAAGTATCGGGTGTGCGCTGGGTGACTCCTCGATGTCTATGTTAGAGCCAGAGCCAAGCATACAGCTCAGTCTACTTGGAAAGAGTGTTTCCACGATAACCTTTAGTTCCTCACGATCCGTGGGCTGTGACTGCTTGCCGGCGTATATTTTCTTGACTACTATTTTATACGCCTTGCCCCAGGGATCAAATTCCGCGGAGTCGCAGAGCTCCAGGAAGTGCCTACGCTTACTTGCTTGTATTGCCTTCTTAAATTGCCTTCTTGCCGTCTGGTACTCCGACTGTCTAGTATCGTATGTAGGCCTCCCGCGGGCACGCTGATAGTTTCTTCTCGCCCGGATACAAGTGCGTCGAATTAAACATATTTCCTCGTTCCACCAGTACACAGGCGCTTGGTGCCTTCGGAACAGTTTGCGCCGCTGCATGCTTGCATTGCATGCCCTCTGCATTTGTTCCACCATTTGGGAAGCTCTTTGTTCTGCGTTGCCAGATGTGGCCAATGATTAGTATGTGTCTGTGTGTCTGCCTGTGTGTCTGTGTGTGTCTGTGTGTGCGTCTGTGTATGTCTGTGTGTGTATCTGTGTGTGTGTCTGTGTGTGTGTCTGTGTGTGCGTCTATGTGTGTGTGTGTCTGTGTGTCTATGTGTGTGTCTGTGTGTGTGTCTGTGTGTGTGTCTGTGTGCGTGTGTCTGTGTGTCTGTCTGTTTGTGTGTCTGTGTATGTCTGGGTGTGTGTCTGTGTGTGTGTCTGTGTGTGTCTGTGTGGGTGTCTGTGTGTGTGTCTGTGTGTATGTCTGTGTGTGTGTCTGTGTGTGCGTCTGTGTGTGGGTCTGTGTGTGTGTCTGTGTGTGCGTCTGTGTGTATGTCTGTGTGTGTGTCTGTGAGTGCGGTTGTGTGTATGTCTGTGTGTGTGTCTGTGTGTGTGTCTGTGTGTGTATCTGTGGGTGTATCTGTGTGTGTCTGTGTGTGTGTTTCTGTGTGTGTGTGTGTGTCTGGGTGTGTTTCTGTGTGTGTGTGTCTGTGTGTGCCTGTCTGTGTGTCTGTCTGTTTGTCTGTCTGTGTATCTGCCGGTGTGTCAGTCTGTGTGTCTGTCTGTGTGTCTGTCTGTGTGTCTTTCTGTGTGTCTGGCTGTGTGTCTGTTTGTGTGTCTTTTTGTGTGTTTTTCTGTGTGTCTGGCTGTGTGTCTGTTTGTGTGTCTGGCTGTGTGTCTGTCTCTGTGTCTGTCTGTGTATCTGTCTGTGTGTCTGTCTGTGTATCTTTTTTCTAGTGTCTAAAATATTTCTGTAAATTTCGGTCAAGTATTTATTAAGTCTTTCTACTGGAGCTTTACTAGAAGATTGCTGGAATAATCCAAAATGTCTATATATGTTATATTGTTTTCAGAAGTCAAGGAATAGATATCTCAAAATTAGCTAAGGCCAAATTATTTTGTCAAAAGCAATCTTAATATTAAAGATTTAGTGTTCTATTACGGAGTGCCACAGTGTTTTGTTATGGACAACGAAAAGCGGCTAATTTCGGAAACTATAACTTTCATACTTCAGGATCAGTTATATATCGAAATCTATAAAGCTCCCCCTCCCTTCAAAAGTTCAGTTAACGGACAAGTGGAGAGATTCCATTACACCTTATACGAAATTATGAGATGTTTAAAAAAAAAAGCAGAACAATTTCAATGTTACAATAGATCCAGACAGAACAACATAGAAAAAAGCAGAACAAAACAGGCAACAGACTTGGAAAATCATAACAAAGAACGTTAAAAATTACAAGACTACAATAGCGGATAGTAAATCTTTGTCAAAGAAAACACCCGCTTCGGCTTCAAGCTAACAGCTTGGTATAAGACAGAGACAGTGAAGGAAGACAGGGGTCTGAATTGGGAAAAATATTCCATAAAAGTATCATAACAAACTAATGATTCCTTTCCCATGGATTGATGACGATTATACGGATCAGTTCATTTTTATGTAAATAGCTGATTCATTTAACGATCAAAATTACCATAGTGCAAATGCTTGTGTTTCCTAACGTTTCTATCGTCCACAATAAAACGGGATAATTCACCTAAACCAAAATGAATTTTGTATTGAAAAAAAGAACAAATGTACGAAATACCGATACCATATGTAACCAAAGCTAGTATAGGGTACTAGGTCTTATTGCAACTTTAGCAATGCGTATCTACGGAATTTATCAGACGGACTTACCTCATCCGGCTTAACAATAACATCAACACTCGACAACACCGAATCGACCATTCGCTGCAGGTCAGCTCGGAAGGAAGGGGAAGGGGCTCGGAGCACCACTCCAAGAGGATGTGGAGATGGAAAATTTTCTGCGGTAGGAATTAGCCGAGTACCAGCTCATTAGGACACTATTGAAATAACTAAAAACCGCATTACGATGCACAACAAACATAGGTGGAAACATCCCACCTTGGCTATTCGGGTGCTAGAGGAGTAAGCATACCCGCCGAGTCTGTCTGTGTGTGTCTGTGTGTGTATCTGTGTGCGCGTCTGTGTGTGTGTGTCTGTGTGTGAGTCCGTGTGTGTGTATGTGTGTGTTTGTATGTGAGTCTGTGTGTGTGACTGTGTGTGTATCTGTGTGTGTCTGTGTGTGTCTGTGTGTGTCTGTGTGTGTCTGTCTGTGTCTGTCTGTGTGTGTCTGTGTGTGTGTCTGTGTGTGCGTCTGTGTGTGTGTCTGTGTGTGTGTCCGGGTGTGTGTATGTGTGTGTTTGTATGTGAGTATGTGTGTGTGACTGTGTGTGTATCTGTGTGCGGCTGTGTGTGTGTCTGTGTGTGTGTTTTTGTTTTGTATTCTTTTATTTATACTTAAATATATTACATATTTTAGATGGTGATAATGTAGAGCATGGTGCTTGCGGTACGGCCGTAAAGCATTGCCTTGCAAGCACTCTGCTCTACCTTAGTCTTGGTAGGTGCTCCTTCTACTGCGCTCGACTCAACGCAGTTCCGTCATCATGATTGCTGCAAAGGAACTAATTAGGTTCCAGGCTGTCTCGGACTCCAGCATGGTATTAACCATGCTCTCCACTCTAATAGGTCGGCCTAGTTTTTCCTCGAGACTCAGCCTCTCCTCCAGGAACCGTCCGCACTCGAATGTTACGTGGTTGGCGTCTTCCACTATCCCTCTTCCGCACCAGGAACACTCGTCAGTGTCTTCATGGCCAAATCTCTTCAAATAGCTGCGGAAACATCCATGGCCAGAGAGAATCTGTGAAAGATAAAAATTAGTAGTACCATGCCTACGGTTGATCCACGGTTCCAATTCCGGGATGAGAGAGTGTGTCCAGCGTCCCTTCGTTGAATTATTCCACTTTATTTGCCATCGAGCGATGCTATTGGATCTGTCCGAGCTTCTGGTTTGTGTTCTGGTACTCCGCTCTACGGCCTCCGTGACCAGGTCCTCGAGGGGAACCATTCCTGCTATGACGAGCGCCGCTTCTTCGGAGACTGTCCTAAAAGCGCAGCTGACTCGGATTGCACTCAGACGGTAGGTGGCGCAGATACCTCGGCTGTAACTGGGAGTTTTCATTGCTCTCGACCAGATTGGCGCTGCGTAGAGGATGATGGACCTTATGACGCTCGTCAAGAGAAGGCGCCGTTGTTGCTTCGGTCCCCGTGAATTTAGCATAATTCTAGACAAGGCTCTGCAGGAATCAGCAGCTTTTTTGTGCACATATTCCAAGTGCTCGCGGAAGGTCATCCTTGTATCCAGCATGACGCCAAGGTACTTTATCGCTCTCCTTGACTCGATGGTGGTGCTACCGATCTTTATATGGGCCGTTTCCACCCTCTTGCGACTGCTGACAAGGACGGCTTCAGTTTTATGCGCAGCTAGTTCGAGTCCTGCTGCTGTTAGCCAATCTCGGATGCAACTGATACTTGCGCTGCACATATCCTCTGTATCCTTGAGCTCCTTTCCTATGGTGACGACGGCTACATCATCAGCAAAGCCGATGGTATGCGAGCCTGCGGGTAGATCTAGACGCAGTACTCCATCATACATCGCATTCCATAGGAGAGGCCCCAGTACTGACCCTTGGGGGACTCCGGCAGACACTAAGTGAGTTTCGTCGCCCTCACTCGTGTTATATATTATTGCTCTGCCTTCGAAGTAGCTCTTAATAATTTCTCTCAGATATTTAGGGATATTGTATTGTGCCAGCGCATCGAGTATCATGTCCCAGTTTGCCGTGTTGAACGCATTTTTAACATCCAGAGTCGCTATGATGCAGTATTGCTTTGCGCCGTGCTTTCCACCTGGTACCTTCGATAGCCTGAAGTTGCGAGGTCCACTACTTTGCTCAAGGCGTCCGTTGTTGATCTGGCCTTTCTGAAGCCAAATTGGTTTGGAGAAAGGCCGCCACCAGTAGCTATAGCGGTCTCCAGCCTAGAGCAAAGAAGCTTTTCAAACAACTTTCCTATTGTATCTAGGAGGCAGATGGGCCTGTAGGACGATGGCTCTTCCGTCGGTTTGCCAGCCTTGGGTAGCAGAACTAGGTTCTGTCTCTTCCAGATTGCGGGGAATGTTCTCTGCAACAGGCACACATTGAACAGCTCGGCAAACGCATCTGGATGCAAGGCAAGAGCTAGCTTCAACGCTCTGTTTGGGATTCCGTCCGGGCCAGGGGCAGAGTTGGGCCTAAGGCTTACAGCAGCTGCCAGAATTTCATCTTCTGTGGCAAGTATCGGGTGTGCGCTGGGTGACTCCTCGATGTCTATGTTAGAGCCAGAGCCAAGCATACGGCTCAGTCTACTTGGAAAGAGTGTTTCCACGATAACCTTTAGTTCCTCGCGATCCGTAGGCTGTGACTGCTTGCCGGCGTAT
>NW_022045730.1:327500-332500 GCF_003285905.1 Drosophila hydei | reverse complement strand
GGCTGTGTGTGGCTGTGTGTGTGTGTGTGTGTGTGTGTGTGTGTGTGTTTCTGTGTGTGTGTCTGAATGTGTGTCTGTGTGTGAGTCTGTGTGTGTGTCTGTGTGTGTCTGTGTGTGTGTTTGTCTGTGAGTGTTTGTGTGGGTGTGTGGGTGTGTGTGGGTGTGTGTGTGTGTGTGTGTGTGCGTGTGCGTGTGTGTGTGTTTGGGTGTGTATGTGCGAGTGTGTCTGTCTGTGTGTCTCTGATTGTGTGTGTCTTTCTAAGTGTGTCTGTCTGTGTGTCTGGCTGTGTGTCTGTCTGTGTGTCTGTCTGTGTGTCTGTCTGTCCGTCTGTCTGTGTGTCTATCAGTGTGTCTGTCTGTGTGTCTGTCTGTGTGGTTGTCTGTGTGTCTGTCTGTGTGTCTGTCTGTGTGACTGTCTGTGTGTCTGTCTGTGTGTCTGTCTGTGTGCCTGTGTGTATGCCTGTCTGTGTGTCTGTCTGTGTTTCTGTCTGTGTGTCTGTCTGTGTGTGTCTGTGTGTGTGTCTGTGTGTGCGTCTGTGTGTATGTCTGTGTGTGTGTCTGTGTGTGTGTCTGTGTGTGTGTCTGTCTGTGTGTCTATCTGTGTGTCTGTCTGTGTGTCTGTCTGTGTGGTTGTCTGTCTGTGTGTGTCTGTCTGTGTGTGTCTGTGTGTGTGTATGTCTGTATGTGTCTGTGTAGTATCTTTGTGTGTGTCTGTGTGTCTGTCTGTGTGCCTTTCTGTATGTGTGTCTGTGTGTGTCTATGTGTGTCTGTGTGTGTCTGTGTCTGTCTGTGTGTCTGTCTGTGTGTCTGTCTGTGTGTCTGTCTGTATGTCTGTCTGTGTGTCTGTCTGTGTTTCTGTCTGTGTGTCTGTCTGTGTGTATGTCTGTGTGTGTGTCTGTGTGTGCGTCTGTGTTTATGTCTCTGTGTATGTCTCTGTGTGTCTGTGTGTTATTCTGTGTGTGTGTCTGTGTGTATCTGTGTCTGTCTGTGTGTGGCTGTGTGTGGCTGTGTGTGTGTGTCTGTGTGTGTGTGTGTGTGTCTGTGTGTGTTTCTGTGTGTGTGTCTGTATGTGTGTCTGTGTGTGAGTCTGTGTGTGTGTCTGTGTGTGTCTGTATGTGTCTGTGTGTGTTTGTGTGTGTATCTGTCTCTGTCTCTGTGTGTCTGTGTGTGCGTCTGTGTGTATGTCTGTGTGTGTGTCTGTGTGTGTGTCTGTGTGTGTGTCTGTCTGTGTGTCTATCTGTGTGTCTGTCTGTGTTTCTGTCTGTGTGTCTGTCTGTGTGGGTCTGTCTGTGTGTGTGTGTCTGTCTGTGTGTCTATCAGTGTGTCTGTCTGTGTTTCTGTCTGTGTGTCTGTCTGTGTGGGTCTGTCTGTGTGTGTCTGTGTGTCTGTGTGTGCGTCTGTGTGTATGTCTGTGTGTGTGTCTGTGTGTCTGTCTATGTGGTTGTCTGTGTGTTTGTCTGTGTGTCTGTCTATGTGACTGTCTATGTGTCTGTCTGTGTGTCTGTCTGTGTGTCTGTCTGTGTGTCTGTCTGTGTTTCTGTCTGTGTGTCTGATTGTGTGGGTCTGTCTGTGTGTTTCTGTCTGTGTGTGTCTGTGTGTGTGTGTATGTCTGTATGTGTCTGTGTAGTATCTTTGTATATGTCTGTGTGTATGTCTGTGTGTGTGTCTGTGTGTCTGATTGTGTGCCTTTCAGTATGTGTGTCTGTGTGTGTCTATGTGTGTCTGTGTGTATCTGTGTCTGTCTGTGTGACTGTCTGTGTGTCTGTCTGTGTGTCTGTCTGTGTGTCTGTCTGTATGTCTGTCTGTGTGTCTGTCTGTGTTTCTGTCTGTGTGTCTGTCTGTGTGTATGTCTGTGTGTGTGTCTGTGTGTGCGTCTGTGTGTATGTCTCTGTGTATGTCTCTGTGTGTCTGTGTGTTATTCTGTGTGTGTGTCTGTGTGTGTATCCGTGTCTGTCTGTGTGTGTCTGTGTGTGGCTGTGTGTGTCTGTGTGTGTGTGTGTGTGTCTGGGTGTGTTTCGGTGTGTGTGTCTGTATGCGTGTTTGTGTGTGTGTCTGTGTGTGTGTCTGCGTGTGCGAGTGTGTGTGTGTTTGTGGGGGTGTAGGTGTGTGTGTGTGTGTGTGTGCATGTGTGTGCGTGTGTGTGTGTGTGTGTGTGTGTGTACGTGCGAGTGTGTCTGTCTGTTTGTCTGTCTGTGTGTCTGTCTGTGTGTCTGTCTGTGTGTCTGTCTGTGTGTCTATCAGTGTGTCTGTCTGTGTGGTTGTCTGTGTGTTTGTATGTGTGTCTGTCTATGTGACTGTCTATGTGTCTGTCTGTGTGTCTGTCTGTGTGTCTGTCTGTGTTTCTGTCTCTGTGTCTGTCTGTGTGGGTCTGTGTGTGTGTGTCTGTCTGTGTGTGTCTGTGTGTGTGTATGTCTGTATGTGTCTGTGTAGTATCTTTGTATATGTCTGTGTGTATGTCTGTGTGTGTGTCTGTGTGTCTGTCTGTGTGCCTTTCTGTATGTGTGTCTGTGTGTGTCTATGTGTGTCTGGGTGTGTCTGTGTGTGTGGCTATGTGTGTCTATCTGTATGTGTGGCTGTGTATTTGTCTATGTGTGTGACTTTGTGTGTATCTGTGTGTGTGTATGTCTGTGTGTGTCTGTGTATGTATCTTAGTATGTGTCTGTTTTTTTTTTGTATTCTTTTATTTACACTTAAATATATTACATATTTTAGATGGTGATAAAGTAGAGCATGGGGCTTGCGGTACGGCCGTAAAGCATTGCTGCGCAAGCACTTTGCTCTACCTTAGTCGTGGTAGGTGCTCCTTCTACTGCGCTCGACTCTACACAGTTCCTTCATCATGGTTGCTGCAAAGGAACTAATTAGGTTCCAGGCTGTCTCAGACTCCAGCATGGTATTAACCATGCTCTCCAATCTGATAGGTTGGCCTAGTTTTTCCTCGAGACTCAGCCTCTCCTCCAGGAACCGTCTGCACTCGAATGTTACGTGGTTGGCGTCTTCCACTATCTCTCTTCCGCACCGGGAACACTCGTCAGTGTCTTCATGGCCAAATCTCTTCAAATAGCTGCGGAAACATCCATGGCCAGAAAGAATCTGTGAAAGATAAGAGTTAGTAATACCATGCCTACGGTTGATCCACGGTGAGAGAGTGTGTCCAGCGTCCCTTCGTTGAATTGTTCCACTTAACTTGCCATCGAGCGATGCTATTGGATCTGTCCGAGCCTCTGGTTTGTGTTCTGGTACTCCGCTCTACGGCCTCCGTGACCAGGTCCTCGAGGGGAACCATTCCTGCTATGACGAGCGCCGCTTCTTCGGAGACTGTTCTAAAAGCGCAGCTGACTCGGATTGCACTCAGACGGTAGGTGGCGCAGATACCTCGGCTGTAACTGGGAGTTTTCATTGCTCTCGACCAGATTGGCGCTGCGTAGAGGATGATGGACCTTATGACGCTCGTCAAGAGAAGGCGCCGTTGATGCTTCGGTCCCCTTGAATTTAGCAGTCCCCCAGTACTGACCCTTGGGGGACTCCGGCAGACACTAAGTGAGTTTCATCGCCCTCACTCGTGTTATATATTATTGCTCTGCCTTCGAAGTAGCTCTTAATAATTTCTCTCAGATATTTAGGGATATTGTATTGAGTCAGCGCATCGAGTATCATGTCCCAGTTTGCCGTGTTGAACGCATTTTTAACATCCAGAGTCGCTATGATGCATTATTGCTTTGCGCCGTGTTTCCACCTGGTACCTTCGATAGCTGAAGTTGCGAGGTCCACTACTTTGCTCAAGGCGTCCGTTGTTGATCTGGCCTTTCTGAAGCCAAATTGGTTTGGAGAAAGGCCGCCGCCAGTAGCTATAGCGGTCTCCAGCCTAGAGCAAAGAAGCTTTTCAAACAACTTTTCTATTGTATCTAGGAGGCAGATGGGCCTGTAGGACGATGGCTCTTCCGTCGGTTTGCCAGCCTTGGGTAGCAGAACTAGGTTCTGTCTCTTCCAGATTGCGGGGAATATTCTCTGCAACAGGCACACATTGACAACTCGGCAAACGCATCTGGATGCAAGGCAAGAGCTAGCTTCAATGCTCTGTTAGGGATTACGTCCGGGCCAGGGGCAGAGTTGGGCCTAAGGCTTACAGCAGCTGCCAGAATTTCATCTTCTGTGGCAAGTATCGGGCGTGCGCTGGGTGACTCCTCGATGTCTATGTTAGAGCCAGAGCCAAGCATACAGCTCAGTCTACTTGGAAAGAGTGATTCCACGATAACCTTTAGTTCCTCACGATCCGTAGGCTGTGACTGCTTGCCGGCGTATATTTTCTTGACTACTATTTTATACGCCTTGCCCCAGGGATCAAATTCCGCGGAGTCGCAGAGCTCCAGGAAGTGCCTACGCTTACTTGCTCGTATTGCCTTCTTAAGTTGCCTTCTTGCCGTCTGGTACTCCGACTGTCTAGTATCGTATGTAGGCCTCCCGCGGGCACGCTGATAGTTTCTTCTCGCCTGGATACAAGTGCGTCGAATTAAACATATTTCATCGTTCCACCAGTACACAGGCGCTTGGTGCCTTCGGAACAGTTTGCGCCGCTGCATGCTTGCATTGCATGCCCTCTGCATTTGTTCCACCATT
Source organism: Drosophila hydei (assembly GCF_003285905.1). Taxonomy (NCBI): domain Eukaryota; kingdom Metazoa; phylum Arthropoda; class Insecta; order Diptera; family Drosophilidae; genus Drosophila; species Drosophila hydei. Next base: position 327,883 of record NW_022045730.1, on the reverse strand, counting down.
TGGGAAGCTCTTTGTTCTGCGTTGCCAGATGTGGCCAATGATTAGCATGTGTCTGTGTGTCTGCCTGTGTGTCTTTCTGTATGTGTGTCTGTGTGTGTCTGTGTGTGCGTCAGTGTGTGTCTGTGTGTGTGTCTGTATGTGTGTCTGTGTGTGTGTCTGTGTGTGTGTCTGTGTGTGTGTGTCTGTGTGTGTGTCTGTGTGTGAGGCTGTGTGTGTGTCTATGTGTGTGTGTGTCTGTGTGTTTCTGTGTGTGTCTGTGTGTGTGTCTGTGTGTGTGTCTGTTTGTGTGTCTGTGTGTGTGTCTGTGTGTTTGTCTGTGTGTGTGTCTGTGTGTGTGTCTGTGTGTGTGTGTCTGTGTGTCTGTCTGTGTGCCTTTCTGTATG